>NC_057813.1:646648612-646663198 GCF_018294505.1 Triticum aestivum
AAGGGGGAAACCTGCTCCTGCAGTGCCACGGGGGATGTAACCTCAAATGGGGCGTTGACCATCTCAGTAGTGGCCGTGAGCATATCTGGGGTCCGCTCGGTGGCTACCTCCATCTTCTTGGAGCTCTCTGTCTCGTGGGGATCAGCCTCCCACATCTGCTCAAATATCGGCAGATCTTTGCCTGGTTCTCCTTGGTCCATCATGAAATGGACGAATACTAGGAGATCGCTAGAAGGAAAACACAATCGCAATGACAATGAACAAAAAAGAGAGTGAGGATCGGTTACTGCTTTGCAAAAGTTCTTTTTTTTCTCTGAACGAAAATATACCAACATCACGGATCCGCTTACCTTCCCTTCGTTGGGATAGAAGAACAGTGGCAGATGCGAGTGTTGCCTTTCTTGAAGATGGTGAGGGAGAAGGGGATTCAGCGAAGAGTGAAATGATGATTGCTTCGTCCGTCAAACTTAGACTGGGGGGGTTGTGATACGACGGCTCGTTATTGCCGCGCTACGGCCGGGGTTACTCTCCACCTGCATACTGCCTTCTAATTTGGTGGATGGCATTTGGGCCCGCACGCTGCATGGACCGCATGTCGGTGAACAAAAGTATAACGGCATTCAGTAGAGGGAGACGTTTCAATGACCTGGGAGGAGCCAGAAGCGATAGAGTGTCTCCACTGTACTAGTAGTAATTGTTTTTCTGGCTAGCTTTAGAGTGTCTCCACTGTACTAGTAGTAATTGTTTTTCTGGCTAGCCGTAGAGTGTCTCCGCTGTACTAGTAGTAATTGTTTCTCTGGGCCCAAGACAAAACAGCCCATCCACACTAGTAAATAGTAAAATAAATTCAAAAGCCCTATATTTACTAAATGAGAGGCGCTACCCACACCCAGCACACCGCCCCCCAAAAAAACATGGGTGCTCTTCTTCCTCCTTGCTCCCACCCACCTCACGTCAGCTCACTCCACTCGTACCCCCAAATTCCTCACCTCACTCCTACAGAAAACCCCAGCTCCCCTTCTTCCTCACTACTACAAAAAAAACTTGAGCTCCCCTTCTTCTTCACTCGCACTACAACTAGGCTCGTCATTCGTTACTCTGCTCAAATCCGTGAGCGCGATGCGACGCCCTCGAGGAAAATGGAGTCAGCTGACCCCAGCGCCAAGAAGATGAGGCTCCCGCCAGCGGTGACGCCTGTTGTAGATCCCGCACCCAGCAGCACGGGGAGAAGCGGCGACCCCGCCCCCACCGGATCCCAGGAACCCGTAGAATCTCGGGTGGACCGCATCAGCGATCTCCCGGACGTCGTCCTTGGGAAGATCATCTCGCTTCTCCCCACCAAGGATTGCTGCCGCACCCAAGTCCTCTCAATTCGGTGGCGCCCACTATGGCGCGTCGTGCCCCTTAATCTCGACAATCGTCAGCTGTCTCTCTTCAATGATTTTGAAATCCCCAGAGCCATCATCTCCTCCCACCAGGGCTTCGTTCAAAGCCTCTGCATCCCGTCATGCTACCTGAGCAAGCATACCATGCAGACCATGCCCTGCATGGTGGACGCCTGGCTGAAATCCCCTGAATTCATAGAACGACAGTTGCTTGAGTTCTACTATTCCCCTGGAAATCACATACCACATACCGAACGCCATGAACTTGTGCCCTCAGCACCGATGTCCATCTCGTGGTTTTCCTCCTCTCTCCACACCGCCACCTTTGCGTTGTGCTACCTACCAGACAATCTGGTACTAAACCTTCGACTCCCATTTCTCAAGAAACTTTCACTTGTGCGGGTTCGTATATCGGAGGCCTCATTGCACAGCATCATCCACTCCAGTTGCCCTGCCCTGGAGTGCTTGGTTCTTGTTTTCATAGTTAGAATCAGTTGTCTCCAAATAAAGTCGCCTAACCTTGTAAGAATTGGAATTTCTTTTGATGGAAGGCAGCTCATCATCCAAGATGCCCCTTCACTTCAAAGGTTGATCCTTGATTCTAGTTATTCACCGTTGCAAATAACCGTCCTCTCTGCGCCTAAACTAGAGACCTTGGGTGTAATACATTATCTATGTGCTCATTTCAATATGGTGTTTGGCTCCACAGTTCTTTAGGGACTTTATATTATCATCTACACTTGTAACCATAAGCTGCATTTTAAATTTCTGCCCATAAGTTATATATCATCTTGGAGTACACATTTTGTACTAATATTATGTTCTATGCTCAATGAAGAGTTTCTCCATGGATGGCCTATCAATGGTGCTGGATTCTGTCAAGATCTTATATATCCAAATGATTAGTTTTTGATCTGAACAAGATTATTGGCTTGCTGCAATGCTTTCCATGTCTGAAGAAGTTGTATATAAAGGTGATAATTTCACACGCACATTGGAAGCCCGCATATAGTGTACTAGAATTAACCGTTCGGCTGTTGCTCTTTCGACACTCTTTTTTTAGACCTTAACTGTTTTCAATCTTCATGTCTATTTAGGCAACAGGACAGGGTAAGAAAATTATAACCAATCAGTGGATTCATAACCATCGGGATTTTCTCACTTCTCATGAGATTCGATTGAAGACAATAACGCTAGAACGATATGTAGCCAACCGTGCAAACACTAGATTTGTCACATTCTTCCTGCTGAATGCGAGGTTACTATGTCCATCAGGCTTAAGTTTATCAGCAACATGGTTTTGACGGATGGGTATGTCGAAGAGCAAAAAAAGGAGTTTCAGGTGGGCAAAAGAGCATCTGAACGTGCCGGGCTTCTATTTACAACATATTGTGGTCATAATCCAGTAAATTTTACGACCCAAGATGTTCATTCTATGGACCTGACCGATCCATTTGACTCTGAGTGCCAAAAATAGTGTCGGGGTTAGGTGTTGTTGCCCTTTTCAACCTGGGTTTTTTTGTAAACGTGATGAACAATTAACCCTTGTGCTTTTGTACAGTTTGTAAGATGGAGTTAGATGTTCCTGCCCTTTTCAACTCGGCTGTGACTGTAATATTTTCTTTGAAACAAGGCATGGCTTGCCATTCGTTCAATTTAGAGTGAAATATTGTAACAAATCCCAACCAAGGGACATAACATCACTCTCGCCAGCTGCTTGAGCTCACTGTGCATTACAAAAGCCAAGTGATTATCCCCCACCAGCACCCACAAACTTATTTCAAACTAGCACATCAAATGGGTTGTAAATTTTCATAGGAAAGGCTGCATGACCGTGACAGATTTGGATTCTAACATTTGGGACCCGCGAGGAAACAGCCTAGCCAGTCAACAAACAATTCTGCCTACCAGCCGTTGTATTGACATCCAACATCTGTCGTGTATCTTCTATCTCTTGCCTTCTTCCTCCAACCGCCCAAACCGAACCACCCCGTCGGCTCCGCCTGCTCCCGCATCCCATGGCTGGCTGCGCCTCCGCCGCCCTACCGTACGTACCCTCCAACGTTGGCCAGTCCCTCCCTCTATTCCCCCACACGTCCTGTTATCCTCCAGCGACGTCAGCCCCAACACTCACCCACACCCGAACCAGTCAACCCTCGTACTCCCCTCTGCCTGCGACTGGACCGGCGCATCTACCATGGCTCCTGTTCATTCTGTCCAAGGCCTCACCGTCGTCCTCCGCCTTGCGGCCTTGGTTCGCTCGCCGTGCGTGGTGCGCCGCCCTCTTGCGTTGTCAACGTCCTCAAAACCGAGAGGAACAAGGAGATGACTGTACGTGGAGAGGATGACAGTAGGGACCCACCAGCGTCATGGCAGTACGCAAGCAAGTGCCTCTGTATTACAAGCCCAAAAATATGGTTCCTCCTAATGGTTGGACATCTCGGGCTCACGCCATTGTCAATGTAGTCAATAAATGAGAGAATTACACTACGAGCGCCTAACACCAGGGACCCAGCAGGTTGCGCAGTTTTTTTTGAGGAACAAGCAGTTGTTATTTATACTAGTTTTAGCGACGGATCAGGGTAACAACGGGGCTGTGCGGGGGCCGTGGCCCATCTAGCCAGGGTTTTATTTATGTTTACCACATCATGAGCCCAGTTGTTTTTTTTTCTTGCTGAAAATGGCTAGCCCAATTCTATTTTTTTTAAAGAAATACCCAAACAAGGCCTACTTGCTTTATCGGCCCTGCTGGGCTGCAAATCTTTCAAGACGAGGAGAGTTTCATTCGGTTTGCCCAGAAATGGGCTGTACATTTTTAAAACACATCAAACCGGGAATTAGTTTCAATTTTTTTATTACAAGATTTTAAATTCCATTGATTTTTATGCATGGACAATTATTTGGATTTTATATTTATATAAATTATTTTTCAAAATAGTTTGAATGTGAATCGATATTTCTGGATTAGAAACAGTTAACCGCACCAAAATATGCAAAATTTTGTATACTTTTTAACCGTGGCCACAATATGGGGTGTAATGCTAACAAAAAGAAGATGGGCTCCAAAAAATTCTTAAGAATTAGCAAATGGGCTGTACATTATTAGAAATAATGGCAGATGGGTTGTCTGCTGTTTTCCACAGATTTGAGGCTGACTTGTGCGCCTACTACAGGTTGACACATACGCTTTCATAAAAAAAGGTTGATGCACACGCAACACCCTGTCAACTTAGTCAACACACGAGAGCAGTGACTATTGGATGTCCATCCAACGGCTGTCGTGCTTCTTCAATCTTTGCTCTTCATGCTCCAGCCGCTCAAACAAGCGTCGGCGGGACTGCCTGCTCCCTCCTCCCCATGGCCGGTTGTGCTGCCGCGCAGGCCTCACCGCCCCATCGTACTCCCATGGCTGGCCTAACCATCCCTCTACCGACACACACCTGCTGTTATTCTTCGGCGACAGCAGACGAACCAGTAAACCCTCGTACAGTCGTACTCCTCTCCGCGTGGGCATCCACTGCCGCGTCTTCCCCAGCTCCGCGTCATCCCCTTCCAAGGCCTCGTCGTCGTCCACCGCCTTGGTGCTCTCGGCGCGGCGTGGTCAATGTGGTCAACGACATTCCATCGGAATAGTACTGTACGCGGAGAGGCTGACAGTTGGGTCCACGGCCATAGCCCAGTTTTTTTGTGATTTGCCAAGTCGTTTTGCCAGGCCTGTTGGGCTGTCAATCTTTCAAGACGAGGAGAGCTTTCATTCGGCTGGCCAAGAAAATGGCCCATCAATAATGAGAAATGGGATGTACATTTTTAAAACACATCAAACCGGCAATTAGTTTCAAATATCTTTTTTTTCATTTTGAGATTTTAAATTACATTAATTTTTATGCGTGGAGAAGTTGTTGGATTTTATATTAATATACATTTATTTTTAAAATCAGTTTGAATGTGAGTCGAAATTTCGGGATTAAAAACAGTTCGGACCGCACCGAAATATGCAAAATTTCGTATAATTTTTTAATCGTCGCCACAATATGGGTTGTAATGCTAACAAAAAGAATATGGGCTCCAAATAAAACCTTAAGAATTAGCAAATGGGCTGTAAATTATTAGAAATAATGGCAGATGGGTTGTATGCTGTTTTCCACAGATTTGAGGCTTTCCTAAAAGGAAGGTTGACTCACAAGAAGTGACTGTTGGATGTCCATCCAACGGACATCGTGCTTCTTTAATCTCTGCTCTTCCTGCTCCAGCCGCTCAAACAAGCGCCGGCGGGACTGCCTGCTCCCTCCTCCCCGCGGCCGGCTGTGCTGCCGCGCAGGCCTGACCGCTCCCACCGTACTCTCATCGCTGGCCTAGCCATCCCTCTACTGACCCACACCTGCCGTTATTCTCCGGCGACGGCAGACGAACCAGTAAACCCTCGTACAGTCGTACTCCTTTCCGCGTGGGCATCCACTGCCTCGTCTTCCCCGGCTCCGCATTGTCCCCTTCCTAGGCCTCGCCGTCCTCCACCGCCCTGGTGCTCTTGACGCGGCGTGGTCAATGTGGTCAATGACCGACTTCCATCGGAAGAGTACTGTACATGGAGAGGCTGACAGCTGGGTCCACGGCGGCCGCAAGGAAGTGCCTCCTTATTACGCGCAAAATAATTATTCCTCCACCTGACAGCGGGGACCCACCAGACGGGCCACCATATTTCATGAAAAAAAAAACGTTTCCCCCTTGACTGTTGGGACCTACCAGGTGTAAATCGGGATGCAATGTTCCGTCTCCTGCAAATGGATTAGCTAGCAGTTTCTCTATCATACCCGAAGGAATCTCAAAGTAAATATTTTCATAAAGTTCAGTAGGTTGAGGAGCAACTCTTTGCTCTTCTGGTTGGGGTGAAGATACCCCAAACAAGCCCCTCAAAGGATTAGTTTCCATAGTGACAAGTAACAGAAAATTTCAGCACACTATATAAATGTTTCCTTACCAAGTTCCACTCACCAAAAGCGCAACACTTCCCGGCAACGGCACCAGAAAAGAGTCTTGATGACCCACAAGTGTAGGGGATCAATCATAGTCCTTTCGATAATTTAGAGTGTCGAATCCAACGAGGAGCAGAAGGAAATGATAAGTGGTTTTTAGTAAGGTTTTCTCTGCAAGCACTGAAATTGTAGGTGATAGATAGTTTTGTGATAAGATAAATAGTGATGAGTAATAAGTAAATAAAATAAGTAAAGTGCAGCAAGGTGGCCCAATCCTTTATGTAGCAAAGGATAAGCCTGTAAATTTTCTAATAATGAGAAAGGAGCTCCCGAGGACACATGGGAATTTCGTCAAGCTAGTTTTTATCACTTTCATATGATTCGTGTTCGGTACTTTGATAATTTGATATGTGGGTGGACCGGTAGTTGGGTACTGCCCGTACTTGAACAAGCATCCCACTTATGATTAACCCCTATTGCAAGCGTCCGCAACTACAAAAGAAGAATTAAGGTAAACCTAACCACAGCATTAAACATATGGATCCATATCAGCCCCTAACGAAGCGACGCATAAACTAGGGTTTAAGCTTCTGTCACTCTAGCAACCCATCTTCTACTTATTACTTCCCCATGCCTTCCTCTAGGCCCAAATAATGGTGAAGTGTCATGTAGTCGACGTTCACATAACACCACTAGAGGAAAAGAAAACATACATCTCATCAAAATATTGAACGAATACCAAATTCACATGACTACTAATAGCAAGACTTCACCCGTGTCCTCAGGAACAAACGTAACTACTCACAAAGCATATTCATGTTCATAATCGGAGGAGTAATAATATGCATAAAGGATCTGAACATATGATCTTCCACCAAGTAAACCAATTAGCATCAACTACAAGGAGTAATTAACACTACTAGCAACCCACAGGTACCAATTTGTGGTTTTGATACAAGATTGAATACAAGAGAGGAACTAGGGTTTTGAGAGGAGATGGTGTTGGTGAATATGTTGATGGAGATTGACCCCCTCTCGATGAGAGGATCATTGGTGATGATGTTGGTGATGATTTCCCCCTCCCGGAGGGAAGTGTCCCCGGCAGAACAGCTCCGCCAGAGCCCTAGATTGATTCCGCCAAGGTTCCGCCTTGTGGCAGCGGAGTTTCGTCCTGTAAGCTTGCCCACGATTTTTTCCAGGGAAAAAACCTTGATATAGCAGAAGATGGACACTGGAGGCCCACCAGGGGGCCCAGGAGATAGGGGCGCGCCCTATAGGGGGCCCTCCTCTCTCCTGGACAGGGTGTGGGCCCCCTGGTGTATTTCTTTCGCTCAGAAATTCTTATTAAATCCAAGAAGATGTTTCGTGGAGTTTCAGGACTTTTGGAGTTGTGCAGAATAGGTTTCCAATGTTTGCTCCTTTTCCAGCCAGAATTCCAGCTGCCGGCATTCCCCCTCTTCATGGTAAACCTTATAAAGTAGGGCCGTAAGTATTGAGATATAATGTGTAATAACAGCCCATAATGCAATAAATATTGATATAAAAGCATGATGCAAAATGGATGTATCAACCACCTCAAAAGTTAACTTTTCAGCCCTAGAATCATGCTCATCTCCAAAGGACACTTCCAGCTCAATCTTACCCACTGGGTATGCCGACTTACCAGGCACCACTCCATGGAAAACAGTGTTGGATGTCTTAATATTTTTATCAGTTAACCCCATGCGACGGAAAGTCTCATAATAGAGGATGTTAATGCTACTGCCTCCAACCATGAGCACCTTAGTGAACTTATATCCACCAACCTGAGGCGCTACCACCAAGGCCAAGTGACCCGGATTCTCAACCCGCGGAGGGTGATCCTCCCTACTCCATAGAATAGGCTGCTCGAACCATCTCCAATAACGAGGAACTACTGGCTCAACAGCGTTCACAACCCTCTTATGAAGTTTCTGATCTCATTTGCACAAACTGGTGGTAAACACATGGTACTGTCCACTATTCAGCTGCTTTGGATTACTATGATATCCAGATTGCTACTGTTGCTAACATCCCTAGCCAGATTGCTGATTATACCCACCTTGGTTACCTTGAGAGCCTTGAAAGTTGGAATTTGAACCGCCGCCCGAGCCATGAAAACCGCCGCCACCTGAGCCGCCGCCCGGCCCATGATTATCGTCAAACATGTTAGAGTTCTTGAAAGTCTTCATGATCGTACAATCCTTCCATAGGTGAGTGGCCGATTTCTGCTGAGTACCATGCCTCGGACAGGGCTCATTCAGCAACTGCTCAAGAGTAGGACCTGACCCGCCGGACCGAGGAGGTGGTCTCCCCTTGCGTCGTTGATTGCTGCCCTGCGCATTGGTGTTAGCCACAAACTCCGAGCTACCATCAGCCTTACATTTATTATTGCCTCCTTGATTCGCCGGGTTATGCTGAGGACCCTTGGCGTTGTCGTTGTTCTTTCCCTTCCCTGCCTTCTCATCGTCAGACTCAGGATCCTTGGTACTATCAGAGTCGGCGTACTTGACTAGAGCTGCCATTAGCTGGCCCATGTCATTACAATCACGCTTGAGCCGCCCCAGCTTGTATTTCAGAGGCATAAAACAGCAATTTTTCTCCAACATTAAGACTGCGGAGCCAGCGTCCATCTTATCAGATGAATGTATTATGGCTTTGACCCGGCGCACCCAATGGGTCGTGGACTCACCCTCCTCTTGCTTGCAATTAGTCAAATCCACAATTGACATGGGCTGCTTGCATGTATCTTTGAAGTTCTGAATAAACCGGGCCTTTAACTATGCCCATGAACCGATGGAATTAGGTGGCAATCCCTTCAACCAAGTGTGTGCCGTTCCATCCAACATCATAGTGAAGTACTTGGCCATTGCAGCATCACTGACTTCCAATAGTTCCATGGCCATCTCATAGAATTCAATCCATGCCAAGGGCTATAAGTCGGCCGTGTAATTAGGCACCTTTCGAGGCCCCTTGAAATCCTTGGGCAAGTGCTCATTATGCAGAGCCGGCACCAGACAAGGGACACCTCCAGTCCTAGTGGTCACGCTTGCCTCAACAGAAGTCGTCGGATAAACCGAAAAAGACTGGTAAGCCGCCCGCTGAGCCGCCTGCTGAGCCGCCCGCTCTGCTTCTTGGTGTATTCTGTCCTGATCAACCAATTTAGGAGCTCCATCACGCGCTGGGTCATGCCTGCACAACTGGTCACGGTGCCGGGTGTTGTTTGAAATGGCCGCTGAAACCATGTGCCTGCTATAGCTCGGGCTCTAGCTTGGGCGAGGGGTCGAATGAATCATGTCTTGGCTGTAAGAGTACGCCTCCTGCTGCGCTAAAGCTGTCTGAAGAAGCTCTCTGACCCTTCGTGTTTCAACCGCCATCGGAGAGTCGCCATCCACCAGGAGAGCCGCCAATCGTGCCGCCACGGCGATCATGTTCTCCAAGGGGTTAGAATAATGACCCGGTGGTGTTGGTACATAGTAAGGCGGAGTAGTATTCAGACGGGGAGGTTCCATCACCCGTGGCTGAACCGGCGTCCCAGCCCTGGGTGTTGCAACCCGGTTTACCTCCGGCGGGTTACTGGGCCCTGCACCGGGGGTACGGAAGAGGTTTCTAGGATCATAAACCAGAGGTAGACGGGATTGAGTCTTCTGGTACCTTCTCCTCATGACCTCATTTGACGCGTTCTGATCCATCGTGAGCTAAAAAGCCTACGGCTGAATCCACTGAGCTTGAGCATCCAGAGTCGCCCGCTCTGCGGTCATCCTGACGTCTTTCGCCGCCAGGTCTTCCTTAGCTTGCATTATATCCCGCTTTAACTGCGCCACTTCCGCATCATGTTGAGCTTGATCCGCCGGGTTGACTGCGGCGGTTAATAGAGCTGTCATCTTATCCATCAAATTCATCAGAACCTGAGCCGGCAGGCGCACAGGGCCTCCTGCCCCGGCTGCGCTGGCCCGGAGGTTATCGCTGCCGCAGCCGTGAGAGTTTTGAACGGGTTGTGTGCCAGCCATGAAGATCCCAACTCTACTCAGTGGCTCTAAGAGGTCCGGAATACTGCTGCCACCGGAACGGCCCCCAAGCCCGCTGTCTTGCAGTTGATACAACGAATCCGTCTCACCCATGGATGACTCACCATCAGAGTAGATGGCCGTCTCTCCGCTAGACACAGATCCTTCAGAGAGTTCCCATTGATGGATGCATCCTTCGAAGGCACACTTCACGGCAGGTTGAGCCCGGGCGGGTCTTGCACGCTGAGCCGTCTCGACGATGTCGGTGTAGATGTCCGGCTCAGGGCCCGGCTCGCCGATCTTGCCGATGAAGACGTGGATTCCGCCGAAGGGGACCTGGTACCCGTACTCAACTGAGCCGGCATCGGGGGCCCAGCCTGCGTCGTTGATGTAGAGCTTGCCGCGACGACTCTTAGTCATCCAGCCCACAGCGTATCCCTTGAGCCCTTCGAAGCTTCCCTTCAAGAATTCAAATCCATCGTGCGCTGGCCCCACGGTGGGCGCCAACTGTCGTGGAATTGTCATGGCAGATGTCCTATTGAAAGGACTTAGTCGTGGAGCCATCGCAACTAGGAAGCTTAAAGGGGTTAAAACGGGACAAAGGACACGGGAGTTTATACTGGTTTGGCCCCTTGCGGTGAAGGTAATGGCTTAATCCAGTTTGAGGTGGGATTGATTATCTCTCGATTACCAGGGAGCCAATCCGCTTGACCTAGTTCTCGATCTAATATTACTTGCCCTGAACCGCCGCTGGGTCATCCCTTTATATACAGAGGTCGACGCCCTGCGGCTCATAGAGTCCCGGCCGGCTCATAAACAGTGTCTGGCTCGGTCTCTATCTCTATTCTTGCCTTACAATACAAGTTACATACATATGGCGGTTTATCTCTATGGGCCTTGAGTCGACTTTGGGCTTTGGGCCCTTAACTGAACCGCCATCTTCAAGTGTCGTCTTGGGCTTCATGAATCATCATAGGTATAACCCGGCCCCTCCTGGGTGGGTCATACCTAATAGTTATATCCCCAACACAATCAAAGAGTTTTGGCATCACAATATGCAACAAGAACCAGAATATGAACATGCAATTAATCATAAATAAAGAATCGATTTAGGATCACAAATCAACATTTTCTTGAGGAAATTATCCATGTGCTCTATTTCTATTGGAACAATCACAAGGCTTAAATTGCAGGAGAGTGAATTGTGGGGCTCAAATTTAAGCAACACTCACATTCGGAAGATGAAATCAGCCTCTGCCGTGATGACTTTCACCAAGTAGGACAACCATCCCTGCTGGCCCAAACAGGAGAAACACCGTCCACTACCTGCAATTTTCCACCATCTATGAACACTAGTAGAAAAACACCTATTAGACCCGGTTCGTAAGGGCCTTTAGTCCCGGTTCGTGAACCAGGACTAATGGGTCGTTACTAATACCTGCACAAATTAGTCCCGGTTCAAACACGAACCGGGACAGATGGTCCTCCATGTGGCCGGTGCGCCGAGCCCAGGCAGGGGGGCCTTTGGTCCCGGTTGGTGGCACCAACCGGGACGAAAAGTCCATTTTTTTAGAAAAGTGGCATGATTAGGGGTTTTGGGGGTTATTTTTAGGTTGTTATTATAGCTAGCTAATAGAGAGAAGTGTCCTCTCTTATATCTTCGTCCTTGGTTTACCCGCTGATATAATAACTCATGCATGCTCGCATCATACATCATCATATATAATAACAAGTCCTACTAATCATGCATCATCATACAACTTTTACTCGTTATTAATAATAAGTCATGCGATCATCATCCTTATAGTCATCGAACCCAACCCTACATAATTGTTCTTAGCACATGATCATCAGTATCAGGTAGGACCTAAACACCCTTAAGGTAAAATAGCATAAAACAATATAGACCCTGACTCTCCATTATGAAGAATGGCGATCATCCTGTCTCCAATTCTTGCCCTTCGCTGCTTTTTGCTTCCAAGAAGCTCCTTACGACTGTCCATACATTTTTCCATTCTTTGATTGTCATGTCTCCACTTCTTTTAGAAACCCGGTATGGACAGTTGAGATTCGTAGGAAGACCTAGTTGTATGTTCAAAACATGAAGGGTACTGTGTGTATACATCAGATGAGGCACACAATCATTCGGGATTATCTGTTGAAAAACATAGTAATAACTTCATAGTTAGCAATGATGTACTAGTTTTAGAAGTGTATTGATCTCCATGGTAGTTACCGTAGTAATAGTAAAAAATAAGCACGGATGCACGGATTCGTAGGAAGACCTAGTTGTATGTTCAAAAAGATGCACGGATGTCATAATAGTAAAAAAATTACCAGGGTATCTCCATGGTAGTTACCGTAGTTCAACACGTGCACTAGTGGCATGTATTGATCATAATGTTTGAGGAGTTTGATTGTAGATATTGTAATTCTCAAGATCAGTACAAAATGCGACCAGATGATTTTTCTCCTGATAAGTTAATTCGGTGCCTTCGGTGTAGTAGGTTCTGTCTACCATCTTCCGCACATTCTTTGAAGAATGAAAATAAGCTGTCAATGGAAATAAGTTGTCAACTATTTTGAAATAAACAATATAAATTACTTAATAACTATGTTAAGCTCACATGGGGGAAGAATTGGAGGTGTATCCACAAGGACCCAAATCGAAGGTCTCTCTTGCTCGATTATAGGATCACCAAGATCCATGGTGACAAGCATACCCTCATCAACACCATACATCTTGCAAAGTGCTTCCCAATTTTTGCAACCAAAATGGGTTACACTCTGAGCATTGTACAGCTTTACTTGAAAATCCACACCATGATGGGTACTTAGGATAATTTTTTTGGTTTCGATACTTTCATGGTTTTCAAAACCCATCCTCTCCAAGACATAGCGTCTTGCAAAGCATGGGATAAGCTAGTCGAATTGGAAAAGATGAAAAATACATGTTAAAATAGTTGAAGTCGTGCTTAATTACGAAAAAATCTATTGTCGTCGTTGCGTACCATATGAACATCGCAGGTCTCCTCGAGCTTAATGCTGAAGCGCCGATCTTCGTCTAGCTCAATGAACCTGTCACAGATACCTCGGTCGTCGTGGCATCAGTCGCACTCCCCCGAGTGGTTTTCGTCGTCCGATGAGTACGACATTTCCGACCTATGTTCATAATTCAAATATTAAACTAGATTATTATTATTAATCATGGGTTGACTATCGGTGATGTACGTAGCTCCTCCTTTCATTCCCGAGTGCATTATTATACCAAATTGTCTAGCACACGGGAATGAAGGAGAACTTATCCAATAAGAGCATTCAATAAGCAAAACCAAATCATAAAATAAGCAAAACCAAATCATAAAATAAAGTAGTATTCAAATTAGCATGCATTCAATAATTATAAGCAAAAGTACATCATCTCTTGGTGTCCGTACATCGTCGAATATTATCACTAATACAACTAGAACCGTAGCGCCCGACGGGTATCGACGCGGGCGGTGGACACCCAAAGATAAGGAACCATCACAGGATCATAGCTCCAGTGAGATCCCTGAAGAACCTACCAGGTATTGTCGAACCTGCCCTCCAATGCAACCATGTAGCGACGGACGTGCTCGTCCTCCTCGCTGACACGGTGACATACCACCTCCGCGGTGTCCGGAAGCCTCAGCACCGTCACTGGCCCACGCGACCGCCACCAAACAAGGATCGGGTCAACAACGGGCTGCCTCCTCACCAACCTACGTCCCCCGGAAGGTAGCACCTCCCAATACCAACCCGGCGGAGCCCAGTCCCGAACATGGCCCTGATCAAGCAGGCCTCCACCGCCGAGTCGACGACGACGAGGATGCGGGATAGGCATCGCCGACGTTGATGCGGGAACTACTTCTATATATAGTTAAATAAAGTAGTTTTATTAATTAAATCAACTATCTAGTTCAACTACTAAACACTTACTATAAATAAATAAAGTAGTACTTACTAAAAACAAACTACTTCTATATATAGTAAAATAAATTAGTTTATTAAATCAACTAGCTAGTTCAACTTTATATAACTACTTCTTATTTTTTTCCTTTTTCTAAATACTATGAACAAAAAAATCATTAAAATTCTATGAACAAAATTAATTACACAATCTAAATATCACCAAAAAAATCTATTAACAATAATATCACCAAACATGCATATTCAACAATAATA
>NC_057813.1:646663979-646674103 GCF_018294505.1 Triticum aestivum
GAAGTCAGGAGAGGACGACGGCGCGCTAAGTGTTGTATATATGGCAAAGGCTTTGGTCCCGATTCGTGAAACAAACCGGGACTAATGCCCTCTTTAGTCCCGGTTGGAGCCGCCAACCGGGACCAAAGGCCTCTTTTCAGCAGCCCAAAGGGCGGGAAACGAAGACCTTTGGTCCCGGTTGGTACCCCAAACCGGGACTAAAGAGGGGCATTGGTCCCGGTTAGGGCCACCAACCGGGACTAAAGAGAGGCATTGGTACCGGTTGGAGCCACCAACCGGTACCAATGGACCCGTCTAATTACTTTTTTGTTTTCTACAGCTATTTTTTAGTTGATTCTTTCTGCAGCTGTTTTTTTAGTCCCACCTCGCCAAGCGAGAGGCACTCGCAGCTGTTTATAAGCCCTAAGTGCAAAGACGATGAAGAAGAGGCTCAATGCTCACCTGCATGTTGGTTAGCTTCAAGCCTTGAGGAATAGGGTAGACTGCACAGAGCTATGTGCAGTGCAGTTGACACTATTCCGAAAGGCTTGAAGCAAATTAACGACCATTGCGCCTCTTTTTTATTTTTAATGACTTTTTACAACTCAAAAATAAAAATAAAAAAATAAATGTAGCAGAAAAGAAAAAACTATATAAAAACTACTCAGAAATAAATAGAAGAAAAAATAGTTGTGATTAACTTTACAAAAAAATGAGCATAGATGCTTATTTTTAATGACTTATTACAACTCAGAAATAAAAAGAAAAAAATAAATAAAGCAGAAAAGAAAAAAACTATATAAAAAACTACTCAGAAATAAATAGAAGAAAAATAGTTGTGATTAACTTTACAAAAAAATGAGCATAGATGCTTATTTTTAATGACTTATTACAACTCAGAAATAAAAAGAAAAAACTAAATAAAGCAGAAAAGAAAAAAAAACTACTCAGAAATAAATAGAACAAAAAATAGTTGTGATTAACTTACTAAAAAAATGAGAATAGATGCGCTTATAGAGAAAATTTGACCTAAATTTATAATAAATTTCTACTAACTTCAGAGAAATTCAGTATGAATTTAGGTCAAATTCCCTGTATAAGGGCATCTATTTTCATTTTGAGAGGAGCTCAACACGGCAGAGAGGGAGGAGCTTATAAACCGGTGTGAACCCCCTTCGGTTGGCGAGGTGGGACTAAACTGTGGCTGCAACGAGGATGTCACATCCCTAGTCTGGTATGACTTAGACTAGCTAGCCATTTGTGCATCATGTTTAAATCTCATTTAAATTTGAAATGAGGATTGGTGGAACCCTCAGAATTATTTTTGAAAATGACCCAAATAAAAATTTCTCCAAAAGGGTCCAAGAAAATGCTCATGTTGCTCTCTGAAAATATTGGACAGAGATAAAAATCAAAACAATATTTTTAGGAGCTCATGGATATTTATTTTGGCCATTTGGATTAATTCGATAAATATTTGCATTGGAAATATATTGCTATATATATGAAATATGGTCCAAAAATTATGCCATTGATAAAGGAGCTCTGGAATAATATATCTAGCTCCTGCAAAAATTGGCATAAGGTAATAAATTGATTTAGTATTTTATTAAATCAAACAATGTCAGAAAAATTAGAAGACAAAAATAAAAAGAAGGAGGGGCTTACCTGGGGCTCCCCCCTGTGCAGCCCAGCCGCAGCAGGCCGGCCCAGCCAGCAGGCGGCCCAGCCCACCTGGCCCCCCCTCCTCTGTCGTCTTCCTCCCCGACAGGGGGACGGCGCGTGCCCGACGCGCGCGCACCGCTGCGCCGCGCCACCTCCTCCCTCCCTGCCTGCCTATCCTCCCCTCGTCGCTCTGGATGGACCGGACGACGCCACGCGACGCCCCGCACCTCTCTCCCACTCTCTCATTCCTCCCCCTCCCCTGGTTCTCTCTCTCCCCCTCGCACACCCGAGCGCCATCGCCGCCGCCGCTCGCCGTTGCCGTGGCCACCGGCCTCCCCTCGCCTCCCCGACACGTTTCCGAGCTCCGCCACAACCCCCTCCACCTCCTCGTCGAGCCACGAACCTCCGGACGCCCTGTGTAGCCGCCGTCGCCATCGTCTTCCTCCTCGGACGCCGTCGACCGCCGACTCCGATTCGCCGTCTCCAACGCGTCCCCGGCCACAACGAGCAGCCCTGGAGGTCCGCGGTGAGCTCCGCCGCCGTTCCCCTCTCTTCTCCCCTTCGTTCCCGCACCGTAGCCCCGTTCCCCACCATGGCCGAAGCCATCGCCGCCGCAGCTCCTCGCCGTCGTGGCCACAGCCGCCGCAGGCCGCAGCCGAGCTCGCCGTTGCACTCAGTGCACTCTGGCGAGTCACGCGGAACCGCTCGCAGCCTCCCTAGTGCCTCGCAGCCCGTTCCGGATCGAAGCCGAGCTCCGGCCGCCGCCACGAGGTTTGCTCCGGCGAGCTCCGGCCTCCCCCGCTACTTCCACCTGCCCTACCAGATGTGCGAGAGCCCGGGCTACGCCCCGGTGCTCTCAGACGCCGTCCCCGTGGCCTGTGGCGCGGACTCCGCCGCGTCCAGAGGTCGCCGGCGGCGAGCCCCATCGCCTGAGCCCTGCCATGTGGGCCCGGCCCGTCAGGTGATTAGCTTAGTGCTAATCACCGCTTAATTAACCCCCCCCCTGACACTGACAGTGGGCCCCAGCGCCACTAACTTCTAATTAGGATTTAATTAACCCCTGTTTAACCCCCCTGTCACTGACGTGTGGGCCCCACACGTCAGGTTTGACCCCAGCCAGCCGCAGTTGACCGCTGACGTCGTGCTGACGTCATGCTGGCGCAATATATAATTTCTGGATTTAATAAATCAGGAAATCCCAGAAATTGTTTTAAACTTCAAAAATTCATATCAATTCAACCGTAGCTCAGATTAAAATAATTTATATATGAAAAATTATCAGAAAAATGCAATCTTTCCATCTGTACTAGTTTCATGCATGACAAACCAACTTATACATGCTGAATATGAGGAAACACATTATGACATATATAAGAGACTTAATTTAGTAATGCATTTGAACCTTTGGTTCAAATGGACTTCAAACCAAATGTTTACTAGTTGCATTAGCTCAAACAGCATCACATCTACATGCCATGTTCATGCATCATATTGTTGCATATGATTGTGTATTGACTGCCGGCACCGTTCCTTCTCGATAGGTCCTGCTCCGGAGACGTTCCAGAGTACCTGTCTGTGAAGCAGTGCCTCCCTTGTTGATTTACCAGGCAAGCAAACCCCCTTGTTCATTTCGATAAAACCCTACTCTCTCGCTCCTGCTCTCAGTTATTGCATTAGGACAACAACGATTCATATGCTACTTTCTGCTGCGGTAGTTGAACCCATTCCTCTGCATGACCTGTCATTGCCACAGTAAATAGTTGAAACCCACTAGCATGTGTAGGAGTTGATTGAAGCCATTGTTGTGTTCCTACCATGCTATGCCTGCTATTACTTAGAGTTGTGTCAGGTCTGGTTCATTGGGAATGAATTGGAGTGTCACGATATGTTCTGATGCTGAGGGTGAAGTGTGTGAACACGATTTGGTAAAGGTAGCGGTGAGAGGCCATGTAGGAGTACATGGTGGGTTGTCTCACTGGAACCGTCCTTAAGCACTGAGTTCTATGTATGTTGTCCAATGACTCGATACTACCACACATTGGAATGCTTAAGTGCCCCTCTCGACTTATTAGCCAACTTGATCTCTGTCCAGGAGTCGCAACTAGTTTCTGGTGTTTGTAGGTAGTGCTATTTTTCTACCAAGTGGCACCCGGCAGGGTGGGCTTGGGACAGACTAGGCACACGTGGCCCGGTGTACCGAGTGGCACCCGGTTGGTGGGCTCGGGAACCCTGCTCACATTGTTTGGGGCCGTGAGCGACACCCCGGCCGGATCTCCTTGCGGATGGAACCCGAATAGGCGATAAACCTGGACTAGAGTCTTGTGTGGTTAGTCAGGTCGTGGCCGACACCCTCGCCAGGCTTCCGCTTGAAGGTTGCCGAGATACATGACGTGTACATGGCGATAAGTGGCGAGAGCGTGTGTGAAGAAGTACACCCCTGCAGGGTTAACATGATCTATTCGAATAGCCGGGTCCGCGGTTATGGACTTCTTGGATGCTTACATGGTACATAGACAACTTGAAGTGGATACTCTAAAATGCTCAAGACAAGTGTGAGTGCTATGGATGGCCTTCTCGTAGGGAGACGGGGATGAACCCATAGTAGTGTATTGTATGGTGGTTAGTGGACTCCTGTACGTTGTTTCACCTCCAGAGTTTCTGGTAGTCGTAGAACAGGTTAGCCACAGAGTCAAAGCTGGCTTGCTGCAACTAAACCCCACATTACCTCTTGATACAGATGCATGTATGATAGGATCTGATGTAAGTCTTGCTGAGTACCTTTGTACTCATGTTGCTTTATTTATGTTTTGCAGCGGAGACTTCGGTCTTACTAGGGTTCTCATGGACTTCAACTAGTAGCTAGTACCTCAGCTACGATCTTGATCGGATGTTGTAGATAGTCAGGCTCTTCAGCCTTTTTCATTTGTAGATGTCTGTACCCAGACATGTAATGCTTCCGCTTGTTGCTTGTATGCTCTGTATGATGGGTTTTGTGACCCCTGTTTGCAATAAATGCTATGATGGCTCTTCTGAGCCTTTATCTATATGATTGTTGAGTTATGCTGTGATGTCATGTTGTACAGCACATACTTGCATGTTATGCGTACGTGTAATGTGTATTGCTATGTGTGGGATCTGACTATCTAGTTGTTTATTCTTAGTAGCCTCTCTTACCGGGAAATGTCTCCTAGTGCTTCCACTGAGCCCTGGTAGCTTGCTACTGCTCCGGAACACTTAGGCAGGCCGGCATGTGTCCTTCTTCGATCCTGTGTCTGTCCCTTCGGGGAAATGTCACGCGATGAATACCGGAGTCCTGCTAGCCCGCTGCATCCCGGTTCGCCGGAGTCCTGTTAGCCCAGTGCTACAGCCTGGATTCACTCGCTTATGACCGACGCGTTCGATGCTGGGTCATGGATGCCTGTCCCTGTAAGTTAGTGCCACTTTGGGTTTACGACTAGCCATGTCAGCCCGGGCTCTTTATCATATGGATGCTAGCGACACCATCATATACGTGTGCCAAAAGGCGCAAACGGTCCCGGGCAAAGGTAAGGCGACACCCGTGGGGATACCGTGCGTGAGGCCGCAAAGTGATATGAGGTGTTACATGCTAGATCGATGTGGCATTGAGTCGGGGTCCTGACAGCGCTGGTATCAGAGCTTGACTGCCTGTAGGATTACCAAGCCAAACTGGTCGAAGTTGAGTCTAGAAAATCTTTAGTTATATAAGGGAATTGATTGTGGGAAGGAACGTAAGGCTCTTTTACTCCTTATACCTCATGGCCTTCTGATCTGAGTCATCCTATCCTTTCTACGGGGTTAAGGAACTAGGCTTTCTTTTCCGTCTATCAGGATCACGTGTTACTACTCCGTAGTCCCATAGGATTGGTTGATCAGAGTCATACCCCAGTTTTCGAGTACTTCCGGTGTAGTCTGTTTAGTACTATCCCAGAACCTTGAGTGGTGATGTTGAGTTGTTGTACTACCCCATTTTTAGTAGGATGTCTCATTCTGAGCATTTTACTGCTGTTATGCTGCCGGAATTTTCCTAGGAGTTCGAGAGATACTAATTCCTTGTCCTACATTCTACAGTCCATAGTTGATGCTGATTCCGTCCTTGGTTCGTTTCTCAGGATGTCATCAGCTAAGCGAAGTTCCGTTGCTCGTAGCCAGAATCACGGAGATGGTAGGGATGAGGATTCTCCTGACCCGCCTTCGTTGACAGAGTTCATGTTAGAAATGGAGAGGAGCAAGCGTGAGTCTAACCGTTTGTTGGCACGTATCGAGGAGAACACCGCACATCAGTCCAATAAGTCTGCGACCATTCATGACTTCATTCGTTTGCACCCACCTACCTTTCATCATTCCATCGAGCCACTCGATGCAGATGACTGGCTCCGTAGCATCACTCATAAGCTGCGTTCCGCGAGTGTAGCTGAAGATGACAAGGTCACCTATGCTGCATACCACCTGGAAGGTCCTGCTAGTCTTTGGTGGCAGAACTATGAGGCTATGCTTCCAGCTGGCCAGATTCCTACCTGGAAGGATTTCACTGAGGCTTTTCGCGAGCATCACATTCCCCAGGCCCTTCTTGATCGCAAGAGAGAAGAGTTCTGTAGTTTCACCCAGAGTAAGATGGCTGTTGATGCTTATAGCAGAGAGTTCGAGAACCTCGCCCGTTATGCCACAGAAGAAGTGTCCACGGACGCCAAGAAGCAGGCTAGGTTCCGGAAGGGTCTCAACCCCAAGTTGCGTCGTGATCTCCACCTGCATCATTGTGATACATTCCAAGCTCTTGTGAACAAAGCCATTAATGCAGAGACAGCTCAGTTCACTTACGAGGAGTCTCGTAAGCACACCCGTGATTTGGGATCCTCCTCTGGCTCTAGTTCCCAGAAGCGCCGGATTTGGGTTCCAAACTCCGCTCTTCCTTCCGGATATACACCGAGGCCATCCCCTGTGGTGCCTTTCCCAGCTCAGTCATATGTTCCACCCAGGCCTACTGGTAGACCGCTTGTCAGTGCGGGTCCACGTCCAACCTCAGGGACTTGCTTCACATGCGGGAAGCCAGGACACTATGCACGTGACTGCTCTCAGACTAGTTATGCTCCACCCCAGCCCGAGAAGACTGTTGGCTGTATTAAGCCATCACGCAAGATGATCAGTGTCAAGTCAGCCCCCACTGAACGTGGACGTGTGCATCACGTCTCAGCTAAAGACGCTCATGATGATCCGGATGTTGTTCTTGGTACACTCCTTGTCAATTGTCACCCAGCATCAGTTCTATTCGATACTGGAGCATCTCACTCCTTCATTTCTGAAGGCTATGCTCGTTTGCACGACATGTCATTTTGTGATATGCCAACTCCGCTTGAAATCCAAACCCCAGGGTCTAGATGGCAGACCACCAGAATCAGCCATGGTAACGAAATTCTTGTTGATAGACTTGTATTCCTTGCATCACTTGTAGCCCTCAAGTCCTCAGATATTAACATCATCTTGGGTATGGACTGGATGACAGCTCATCATGCCAAGATTGATTGTTACTCCAGATCTGTTCAGCTTACACACCCATCTGGCAAGATAGTTACCGTCTCCACTAGAGTTGCAAAGCGTCAGCTCTATTCTCTTAATGCCAGCCCTCTTCCAGACCTTGAAGATATCCCGGTAGTTCGTGACTTTCCAGATGTCTTTCCAGAGGAACTGCCAGGTGTTCCACCTGACAGAGATGTAGAGTTCGTCATAGATCTTATCCCAGGGACAGCTCCAATCTCCCGGAGACCTTACAAGATGGCACCCTTAGAACTAGCCGAGCTTAAGAAACAACTCGATGAGTCCTTGCAAAAGGGTTCATCCGTCCTAGTTCTTCTCCTTGGGCTTGCCCCGTCCTCTTCGTCAAGAAGAAAGACGGTACGGACCGGATGGTTGTAGATTATCGTCCCGTTAATTTGGTCACGATAAAGAACAAGTATCCGCTTCCCAGGATCAACGACCTGTATGATCAGCTCGCTGGATCCTCAGTCTTCTCCAAGATGGATTTAAGGTTAGGCTACCATCAAATCAAAATCAGAAACGGGGACATTCACAAGACAGCTTTTGTCACTCGTTATGGTCAGTACGAGTACACCGTCATGTCCTTCGGCCTAACCAACGCCCCAGCCACATTCTCCCGCCTGATGAACTCGATCTTCATGGAGTACTTAGATAAGTTCGTCGTGGTTTACCTCGATGATATTCTTATTTACTCGAAGAACGAGGAAGAGCATGCCGAACATCTTAGACTTGTGTTAGAGAAACTTCGAGAGCATCGCCTTTATGCCAAATTTTCTAAATGTGAATTCTGGTTGTCAGAAGTGACCTATCTGGGTCATGTAATATCTGGTGAAGGTATTGTTGTTAACCCTGAGCGAGTTCAAGTTGTCCTTAATTGGACTCCACCTGAATCGGTCAAACAAGTTAGGAGTTTCCTTGGTCTAGCCAGCTATTGTCGCCGCTTTGTTGAAAACTTCTCCAAAGTAGCCAAACCCCTCACGGAACTTCTCAAGAAAGATAAAAAGTTCGAGTGGTCCCCACAGTGTGAGTACAGTTTTCAGGAACTGAAAAGACGCCTGACTTCTGCTCCCATACTTGTGCCACCGGATTTCACTAAAGACTTTATTATCTACTGCGACGCCTCACGACAGGGACTAGGTTGCATTCTTATGCAGGATCGTCATGTGATTGCCTATGCATCCCGACAGTTGCATCCACATGAGGAGAATTATCCTACACATGATCTAGAGCTTGCAGCCGTAGTCTATGCACTCAAGACCTGGCGACATTACCTTCTTGGTAAACGTTGCGAGATCTACACCGATCACCAGAGTCTCAAGTATATCTTCACCCAACGAGACCTAAACCTTAGGCAAAGACGTTGGTTGGAGTTGATTACAGATTATGATCTAGGGATTACCTACACCCCAGGCAAAGCCAATGTCATGGCTGATGCGCTAAGCCGTAAATCCTATTGCAACAATCTCATGTTGCAGCAAGGCCAACCACTTCTCCATGAGGAATTCTATAAGCTTAATCTTCACATAGCTCCTCGCAGATTTCTTTCTACCTTGGTGGCGAAACCTACCCTTGAGGATCAGATCATCTCTGACCAGAAGTTTGATAGGGGGGTTATCCGCATTAAGAGAAACATTAAGAAGGGAATTGGTGGGTGTTTCTCTATGGATGATCGTGGTGTTGTTTTCTTTGAGAATCGCTTGGTGGTTCCCAAGAATCAACATCTGCGACAATTGATTCTTAAGGAGGCGCATGAATCTCCTCTCACGATTCATCCCGGTAGTACTAAGATGTATCAGGACCTACACCAGAGGTTCTGGTGGACTAGGATGAAGAGAGAAATCGCTGAGTTCATTGCTAAATGTGACGTTTGTCGTCGCGTTAAGGTAGAGCATCAGAGACCTGCTGGCACCCTTCAGCCTTTAGCTATTCCTGAGTGGAAATGGGATAAAGTTGGTATGGACTTCATCACCGGCTTTCCCAGGACCAAGAAAGGGAATAACGCTATCTTCGTAGTCGTTGATCGTCTTTCCAAAGTGGCTCACTTCCTTCCTGTTCGAGAGAGTATCACTGCTAGTCAGCTTGCTGACTTATACATTTCTCGAATAGTGTCACTTCATGGTGTTCCACTAGAGATCAATTCAGACCGTGGCAGTCTTTTCACTTCTCATTTCTGGGAGAGTTTCCAAACTGCCATGGGAACCCATCTTTCCTTCAGTACCGCTTTCCACCCTCAGTCGAGTGGTCAGGTGGAACGGGTCAATCAAATTCTCGAAGACATGCTCAGAGCTTGCGTTATCTCATTCGGTATGGATTGGGAGAAATGTCTTCCTTTTGCCGAGTTTCCTTACAACAATAGCTATCAATCCAGCCTCAAGAAAGCTCCTTTTGAGGTTCTCTATGGACGAAGATGTCGAACACCTTTGAACTGGTCAGAAACCGGTGAAAGACAATTCTTTGGACCGGATATGATCTAGGAGGCAGAAGAGCAAGTTCGCATCATTCGTGAGAATTTGAAAACAGCCCAGTCTCGTCAGAAGAGCCAGTACGATCGTCATCATAAGGATATGACTTATGAAATTGGCGACCAAGCTTACCTTCGGGTTACTCCTTTGAAGGGTACCCATCGTTTCGGTATCAAGGGCAAGTTGGCTCCTCGTTACATTGGTCCTTTTCGTATTCTCGCTAAACGAGGAGAGGTTGCCTACCAGTTGGAACTACCCCCACATCTTTCTCGAGTTCATGATGTCTTCCACGTCTCTCAACTCAGGCGTTGCTTCTCGGATCCCATCCGCGGAGTGGACCACGAAACGCTTGATCTCCAAGATAACCTCACATACCGAGAGTACCCGGTTCGCATTCTTGATCAAGCAGAGCGTGTTACCCGACGTCAGAACATCAAGTTTCTCAAAGTTCAGTGGTCTCATCATTCC